>NW_021941802.1:87500-125000 GCF_902150065.1 Myripristis murdjan | reverse complement strand
GTACAACATACCAGCTGCTCAGCTGACTCACATGCGGGACTTAGGATTTACCTGGATGGCCATATCTCGAATGCTGTCAGTAAATATTCGAACACTGTACAACCACAGGACACAACTTGGTGTAGTGGACTACGGGAGTTTCATCAACATTTCAAATGATGATCTTGATGGTTGGTTGGTTAACATTAGTCTTTACTAACTTGCTGGTCAATGAAGAATGTCATAAAGATTGTTAAATAAATAATAAACCATCATGACACAATCATTATATGAAAAAACAAAACAAAAACAAATTATATGTAAAACAAGCATGACAAGCGAAATAATGCAATAATGTTTAAAATGTGAAAATAAACAGCATGAAACATTAACATGAATTTTAAAACTTTTTCTGTTTCTTCATATATGCATATTGTTGTATCCTGTTATTTAGGCCTACTTTATATTGAACACTTCTGTCAGCTACCTCTGGGGTTGTAACATTTTTATCATCAAGTAGAAATAGCCTACTTGAAAAATAAAAACAACAAAACAAACAAACAAAAAAAAGTAGTACAGCAAAGCCAGAAGTAAAATTTTGATGTATATCCAATATGGTGTATAACAATATTTTTTCCTATTATTCCAGGCATATTGACACAAACCACAAGTTAAATCCATGGGGATTTGTGTTTCATGGAGGAGTTGATGGCTACAGTCGCTGCATTACCTACCTGAGATGTTGCACAGACAACAGAGCATCAACAGCCTTGCAACTTTTCCATGGTGCTGTTGATCTATTTGGACTCCCGCATCATGTCAGGGGTGATGCTGGTAGTGAGAATATTGATGTTGCACGGTTTATGATTGAGAATCGAGGGGCAAACAGAGGAAGTTTTATGGTTGGACACAGTGTTCACAATCAAAGAATTGAAAGATTGTGGGGAGAACTAAACAGGGTGGTTTCAGCATACTTTAAAGACCTTTTCCTCTTTATGGAAGATGTTGGGATTTTAGATAGCACTGACCCGCTTCACATTAGGGCTCTTCACCATGTCTACCTTCCAAGAATAAACAGATCTGTGGATGAGTTTGTAAACCAGTGGAACCACCACAGCTTAAGGACAATGGAAAGTAGGTCCCCGCTCCAACTGTGGACAGCTGGGATGCTCCAACTTCCTCAAGATCAAAGACCACTCAATTATGTACATGTGCACATGCAACGCCCTTATGATCATCACTCCTGGGACGCTGAGTTAAGGCCGATTAATCCATTTACTGACGATGGAAATCATAGGATAGGACTTTTTTTCAGAGCATGTAACCTGCTTCAAAGAAATACTTAGTCTGCTAAGAAATTTTGTTGCTGTTAGTTACCGTGGTGTCAGACAAACAGTTCATTGTCATGTACAGATACTAGTTAATTTTGAGAAGTCACAAAATCCAGTGCTGTTATTTTTTAAATGACTCAATTTGAAAAAACAAACTTTTGAAGGACATCAATGGACAAGAGGAGTCTACGGGTCACAGGACAGAAGATGTTTACATGCTTAAAATACATTGTAGAAATGCTTAAAATACACTTTTCTTTCATGACAAACCATAGCTAAAACCATAAATATATGCAGTGTATACTGTATTATGTATCATTAGGCTTTACATAACGTACTAATTTAACCCTATTAATGAAGATGAACCCTGCATTTTGTAAGTTCTCAAATGAATTCATTTTGTGTACAGTTCTTCAACTATCAAATAGAAAAACATTGACAAACTAGAAAATTCCCGCACGGAAATTTTGAGAGTGCCTCGGGGGCCGGCGCCAGGGGGGTGCGCGTCTGACCTCTGTGTGACCTCGTGTGTGTGTGTGTGTGTGTGTGTGTGTGTGGGCATGTTAGTGTGCTCCAAACTGTGGGAGGAGTAGCAAACTGATGCAAACAGCATGAGTGACAGTGCAGCTTGGGAGAGAATCCCCTGAATGTAGTGCTTAAACAAATGCTTTTTTCTCAATGACAGTAAGTCCGAGCTGAAAATAAAAGGTATTATGACAAAGGTAAGGCTTTGGGCTTTCCAACTGTGTCAAAATTAATTGCCAACTCCCCAAAATGCCCGAGATTCGGTGAGTTGAAAAAGTGTGTGTTTCTGCTTCTCTCCCCAGACTTTGGGTTCTAGATATTATGGGAGTCTATGGGGAAGAGAGCGTGCACTCCTGCCTCGTTAAGTGTCACAGTGTAAAAAGTTCAAACTACTTTGCTTTTGTATTTACATTTTTCAAAGCAGAACTAATTTTCCTACTACTCTCCAAGAAATTATGCATGTGGAGTGAAAATTGTGGCCATGAGAGCAAGTTTAAGACAAAAGTTGTAGGCAATTTTTCAGGGCTGCTCCACTCTAGCCCTCAGGAATGCCACTCTAGCTCACGCAATACACACTCATTCAAAAGTCAGAGGCCAAACTTAAACTGTGTTTTATGGCAAACTAAAGCAGACCTGAAAAATTGAAGATGACACACATAAAGTTGAAGTTCTGCTGACCCGTTTAAGCTTTGAATGGGTTCTGTCGGCCAAAGAACGAGGGAGCTGTGAGGCTTTGAAAGTGCATGGGTCTCAGCCGGCTCCCCATTATTTTCTAATGAGGGCAAAATCGCGATTTGAAAATTGAATTATGAGAAATCACAAACTCCGATCGGTTTGAAAATCGACACACTGCTTCTTGGTCCGTGTATGATTCGTTCAATTGATATTCAATTGATAATCAGAAAACAGTAAAATGAAATAATGACTTGATATTCCATAGTTTGTTTTTCAATGTCACACAAAAAACAAATAACGAGTCGTTTTTCGAACCTTTGATGTTATGCTCAGGTCAAAAAAAGAACATTTAAAAAACCGTCTCAGGGCCGAATTTGATTTTGATTGTGGGGACCCGGGGTTAGGGTTAGAATGAGAAGGTGTGGCCAAACTTTTGGCCTGTACTGTATATACATATTATTTGGCTTTTAATGGCAAATACCCCTTACTGTGGGCCTATTATGAACACCATGAGGCTGGCAGCTGGATATGGCTTGAAAACAAAATGATTGATGAGAGCCCAAAACAAACATCTTTGTCTGCTTTATGGTATTGTACAAAATCAACCACAAATTTGAAGAACCCTATTATTAATTTTTCATGTGACATTGTGAAGGTCATACACAAGAAATGTGCAATAAACGGATTACAATTGCCTTCATGCCCATTATGGAGGAATCCATTGCTTACTGCAGGAGGGAAGACTCTTTTAAACAACAAGTGGAATAGTCACAATATTAGGAAATTTGAACAAATTGTAAAGCAGGGGAAAATAATGTCCTTTAATGAAATTAAAGCTAATTATAATCTGAATAAATCATGTTTCCTACAGTATTTACAATTGAAATCTATACTGCAGAAATTTATATCTCAGGGTACCACTATGGCGTCAAATAAAGACTTAGATGATCAATTCAGAGAGATTGTAACAAATAGTGGTACAGTATCCAAACTTATAACTCTCTTCTCCAGCAGTAACATGGATAAAGTCAAACAACAATGGGAACATGATCTCAGAAAACACCTACCACCTGAACAATGGAACTCTATTATAGGACATACAAATTATTTATCAAAATGTGTCAGATATAAACTTATACAGATGAAGATTTTACACCGAACATATATAACCCCATACAAAACAAATAAAATTAATCCTCAGACGTCAGACTTGTGCTGGCACGGCTGTGGAAAAAGAGGATCTCTAATACATATGCTATGGCACCAGAAATAAGAAAACTTTGGGAAGGAGTCCAAAATACTTTATGCTCAATTATAAATGATGATGTACTAATGTGCCCAGAAGTGTGCTTGTTGGGAGCTAAAATGGATGGTGTAAAATCTGAAGAAATACAACAGCTTTTAACGCTGGCATACCTTTCTGTGAAAAGGATTATCCTCATGAATTGGAAAGTGCGGAAACCTAATTGTTTCTGTTTGAATAACTGGCTGAAAGACTTCATAGAATTAATAATGATGGAACGTGCAGCCTCAGCTTTACAGGAGCTGTATAGACATGATCTTGATGGACCATGGACACTCATTAAAGAATATATTAATGTGAGAAATTCAACTTAGTTTAATAACATGCTGAGGATATGATATGAATGTGAACCTCGTAGGTAGAAAATCAAAATCCTCTCTAAGGAGTTTTGACACAGTGATTCCCTGAGTCTATTATGTTTCTTCATGTTAGTAGTTTGCAATCCCTGGTGAAATGTTTTTGTGTTGTGTATTAGTACTGTGTGTTTTTTGGTTTGTTTGTTTGTTTGTTGTTGCTGATGTTGTTTTGTTTTATGTGGCTAAAATTAAAATGTAAAAAAATTGTCCAAACAATCCTGATTTCCAGTGGAGTCCAAAACTCTGCAGTTCCACTAACTCAGTCTCCAGATCCCTCATTGATTTGGCAATGTCACGAGAGACATTGAAAGTGTACTGTTGACAGAGTTGTTTGATTTTTACCTTTCCAGAAAAAAATAAATACCTCCTTAAAATGTTCATCTAACAGCAGAGCGGTGTTAAAGTGCCAATATGCAGATTTGTGTTTAATTTTTGCAATAAAAACATCACAAAATACCAGTGAGTGATCAGAAAACCCTACAGGCAGAATCTTACAATTTTTAAAAATACTAAAATTATGTCTAAATGAGTAAAAACGATCTAAACGTGCCATAGAAAAAAACCTATCTGTACTGTGAACCCATGTGTACTGTCGGTCTTTTACATTCATCTCCCTCCATACATCAACCAAGCTGTGGGCTTCTATCAGCTGTTTCATTGCACTTCGGGAGGCTGTATGAGGCTCAAGGTGATTTCTGTCCATTTGATCATTTTCTGTGCAATTGAAATCTCCCCCAAGAAACAAGAAATCTTCAGACCCACACTGATTTAAAACCACACTGAGATCAGCTAAAAACTGAACCCTGTCACGCCCTGCATTCGGAGCATAAACATTTACAAACACCAAATTATATGATTCATATTTAGCTTTTACTACTAGCACTCTACCTTTAATTGTTTCCTCTACCACATATGAGTGTTGCAGAAAATTCTTAGAGAAAAGCAGAGCTACTCCTCCACTGTCATTACTTAGATGGCTCATAATGACTTCACCCTCCCAGCCTTTCTTCCAGTCAGTGTCATTGGTGCTGTCACTGTGTTTCCTGAACAAACATGACATTAATGTATTTCATTTTTATAAGTTCAAAAAGACATGTTCTTTTCTAACATCCCTCGCTCCATTTACATTGAGCGTTGATATTTTAAAGTGGTTCATAACAACTGATGTAAAAAAAAAGAACACAACATAACAACAGACTGAAACAACAGTGGAGGCAAGCTGCCTTATTCTGTCTCTGCTTCTCCATGCTGTAGTTCTTGTTTTATTTTCTGCAGAATCTTCTTCAACCTATACATCTCTTGATCAGTGTAGCCTCCTTTGTCTCTACTGAAGTGAGCTCTGACTGAATGCAGAAAAAGCTCCTTGTCCTCAAAATAATCTTCAATTTTTACTTTTTTCATATTTTTAGTCTGCTGCAAGAAGTTTTTTACCTGTCTCATTTCGTAATGTTTCTCATGCATCATTGCAATAGACACTTTGGATTTACAGCTATTCTGACTGCTTGCAACACTCTCCTCTTCCTCCCCCTGCCCCTCCTCCTCCTCCATATTCAGCTCAGATTCTTGCTCTTCCTGTCTGCCTGAAATCCTGGTCACTGCTCCTTTTTTTTTTTTTTGCCTTTGAATCACTCAAACCGTTCCCCTGTTTTCTTTTCAGTATAGGAATTTTGCAAACCTGTTCTTCCTCCATCAAATCATCATCATCAGTGTTGAGCTCAACACTCTGTGCAATTTGGTCTGCAGCATCTGCTGCTACAGGCTGCTCTCTTGTCTCATTCTCAGTATCTGCAGTGTTTTTATCGTCCACATTACTCTGTGCCATATCATTATTCTCTCCATTGTTCTGCACTGTGTCACTCTGAGAGTTTCCTCCATCTGCATCAGGCCTACTCTGTTCACTCTCAGCTGAGGAGAGCTTCAAAATCTCATCTTTAATGAACGGCGGGATGTTAGAGATCATTATTCTCTTGCCGGCGCATTGAGTGGCGACACCAACACAAATGTGTCATTCACCACAATGCCCGCTTCCACCACTTTGTTCGCTTTGTTCACATCATCCACGAAAATCACTACCGCGCCATTCATCCGCGCAGCAGACTTCACACTGCTATAGCCCACCACCTGGCCCACGGCCAGACTGCACTCCTCCACCGAGCAGGGGAACCCGGCCGACACCTTCAGGCCGTGTTTCCGACTCAGTTTAGTGAACTCCATGCCGGCGTTACTGGCGGCTCGGCGGCCGCCACACACACAAAACCCTAAACCCGCTCTATTTACACACCAATACAATAATACACTAACAATTATTTACAACACTATTTACAACATTGATAGATAAGAGAAAGATAGAAAAAAAACAGCACTCACAGACACTCAGCACACTCACTCCGTCCACTCACTCAGAGAGAGAGAGAGAGAGAGAGTGGAGAAAAGCTCAGAGATGAAGACAAACAGAGAGAGAGAGAGAGAGAGGAGAAAAAAGCTGAAGAGGTAAATGATGACATGTTAGGTTAACAGTCACTCTAATATGCGTCATCATAACTGATCTAATTGTTTTATCTGCTCTTCTCACTTTGCAGGTGACACAAGATTGACCTCAAGGCCCTTTCCTTAACCCTGTCTGTCAACGTTTTGTTTTTGTTTTCTTAAATAAATCTTTATGTAGCCCTGGAATAACAAATGTCAAGTCTTTATTAATATTGTATAACCAAGGTCATATGCGTCTTTGTTAAGAGTTGAAGAGTCAATATTATCTTGTCAGTGAGAGCATGCATTAGTCAGGGGTTGAAGAAGATCAGGAAAACTACATTTGAGACAAACTCAAATCTGTTTGCACACATCCATGCTTTAAGACAATGTGACAGTTTGCAATGTCCATAAAAAATGTTTCACAGCAACGCATTTATTGATCAATTTTTTACCGATTATCATAGTTTTCCTATTGCTTTCTATTACCCGCCAAGCACTTCCTGGAACTGTTGGTGGCTACATGGACCACGTGATCGGCGAGCGTTTAGAGCTTCCGGTGGCGCCCCTCTCTCTCCAGGCACTCTGTTTTACCCCAGGAAACAGCCATCCTTTTTTCCACAAGGAAAAGGACAAGTTAACTGAGACCAGCCCTACCCTAGAGAAATGACTAACCTGAACACTGATCACTGAAAGCTCATCAAAACCCATATTTCATGGCTGCCTGATCACAGCTGAAATTGGGGAAAATCTCCCTGTGGTAGACTAGGATCTGCCCTCTGGTGGCTGCAATTGGGAAAAAACAGCCAAGCATATAAGAGGCAATAACAGGATACATCACTGAAATTTGTTGCCATTTGTCTGAGAGGAGGGGAAAAGGTCATGAAATCATAACATAACTGTCCTGATATTTTACAAAAAACAGCATCCAATCTTTTAGCAATTGGTTGACTTGGACGACTAGACAGCTAATCAGGACAGCAAGGGTGAATAGCAGAGAGGAAACCAAACAAAAGTGTTGGGCACACCCTTTTTGTTGTCCGTCAAACAGTATAGCAACACCCTAACCCCTAGCCCCTAAGCCTTTTTGTGTGCATTTGTGTTTGTGGTGTTTAAAAAATAAAAACCCTCCACATGGACTCTGCCTTGACGTGGCGTGGGGGCTTACGTGCCTCGGTGATCACTGGGGCACAACCAAAGAGTCCACAACACTGTGACACCAAGCACCACATACTTGCTTTCTTCAGTTTTTGGTGAAATCTCCCCTTTGCAGCAAGGACAAGCTTTTCCTTCTGTCCCAGACTGAGAGCTCACTGTGCAGCAGCTCGTGTGGTCAACATTTGCCTTAGCGGAGGACATTCGCCACATCAGTCATTTGCCATATGTTGTACCTGATATTTAATGCTAGCATGATCCTTGTGAGCAACCGTGCTAGCACTTAATATCAGGTCAGACATATGGCCAATTAGAGACATATAGTCTTCCCAATAAGAGCCCTTCAGTGAAAATATCACATTAGTTCAAGTAAATAACACACACACACACACACACACACACACACACACAGCAGACGTGGGGGTCGTGGGCAAATCCTCAGCATGTCAGAATCAGAAGCCTTTACTGTCCTTGTAAGGTGTTTTTTAGAATGTTTACATTTAAAAACAATAAGATAAAAATAAGTATATTTCAATAGATAAAATAGAGCAAAATAAAGTACAATAAGAAAAGTAAAATTAAAAAAGTAAAATAAGAATAGTGCAGTGTACAATAGTGCATAAATAACAGGGGATGATGTAACCAAGTTATTTTCACTTGTGAATTCAGTTTCACAGGAAGTCAGCTCATTATTATGTCTGTAAGATGTGTTAAGAGAGGCAGCCACAGTCTGACACACACCTGCTCTGTAATGCTGACATGTTCTACATGTATATAAAAAGGCCAATTTTAACCAAACAAATGTAGAATTTTGTGACAAATTCTATCTGACAACACTACTTGTGACCTTCTGTATTTTAATGTGCTAGATGTTGAGATTGTATTTAATCATGCAAAGTAGATGAGTGATCACTTTCCCTTTAGTCCCTTTATTTCAGTAAAATGATTTATTTCAGACAGAACACATACTGTACAATTACAAATAAAATTGGTGCAGTGAGTATATCAGTTTAAGTAAAAAAAGTAATGAAAAATTGATTAAAAATCAAGTTGGGTTTCATGGAGGAGTGATTGATTCTCCTTCCAACAGTGTCCAGGTCCTTGTGGCATGAGCAGGGAAAAGTTTGTGCATCCATACACAGATCCCTCTGTCCATCCTTGAAAAAGAACAGGTAGATATTGCAGAGAAGACTGGTGAATGAAATCAATATTATAACAATAATAAAACTTTATTTGAATAGCACCTTTCATACAAGAATTACAGCTCAAAGTGCTTCACAATAAAATGAAGAACATTTGAAAACATTAAAATAAAACATTAAAAACAGCACAGGGTGCAATTAAAAAGAAAAGGTGTCTTCGTCACCTTGTTAATGTGGGACTTGAAACTAAGATCTGGATCCAATACAATGCCAAGACTTGTAAACTCAGATTTAATCCTGGGTGCCAGTTACATTTTTATTACATAAAAATCTGGTGAGAAAAAAAAAAATCATTACCTGTTGCATTGCAGCAACTCCCAGGCTTCTCCAGCATGTGGCTCAGATGTTTGAGAATCAGTGGTGCGTTTGCAGGAAGTAGTAGTACATGCAGGGCAGAGAGAATAAAACCACGTTAGATCGTTGGCTAATGATGTTTACAAATTACATACCACAAGACACAACAAGACAATAGAGACTGCTAAGTGAAACAGGGATAAGTAACCTTTAAAAAAAATATCATTACCTGCTGCATGCAGCAACTTCCTGGTGTGGTTGTCCAAGTTGTGGAGGTCATGAGTCCAGCAGGGTGAAGCCTCTGTTTGTCCGCTGATTGTGTTCATGCATTGAAGCTCGGTGTCCCTCTTCTCCTCCTGAAGATGCTGTGGAGGTCATGAGTCCAGCAGGGTGAAGCCTTTGTAGTCATGCTTAAGCTCAGTGTCACTATTCTCCTCATCCCAGGGGGTTTCCCGGTACTGGGCCACACACCCTGGGCCTGAAGATGTTTTTACTGACACTAATGCAGAGTCCGAACCACCAGACAGCCAAACATTGACATGGGCAGAAATAACTCTTGGACTTCACTCATCCAGCCAGTCCAGATCCAGGCCTTCTCCTCGGTGCGATTTCCTGTTTACACCGTAGTGGAACTTTAGTTCTGTCCCCGTTTCAATGTCAATTAAAGCCTTGAACAGGATCACATCTAAGTTCACTCCATCGGCGTTCAGCAAAACGTGAACTGGCTTCAAGTTGGGTTTCTTGGAGGAGTGATTGATTCTCCTTCCAACGGTGTCCAGGTCCTTGTGGCATGAGCAGGGAAACGTTTGTGCATCAATACACAAATCCCTCTCTCCATCCTTGAAAAAGAATAGGTAGCACATCCCATCTTCATGAGCCCCAAGCATGGCTCTCCCTTCTGATGCTTGGATCACGTTGCCGTGGTAATCACAGACTATCTCCCCTTTGACAAATCTGCGATTTGCAATCACTCCTGTCAGCAAGAGAAGATGAAACTTTGAGTTATATGTGAATAGCTAGAAAACAATACAGGCTGTTCTGGGTGTTAAAATGCTCAAAACATGGTGACATTTTCTCTCCTTGCAATGAAAACACCATGTCTCACCTTTCCCTTTGTCTCCACCAAAGTCTTTGATGGAGAGGCCCTTCCACCTCTGTGTCATCACACTCCGGATGAGCTTCTTGTTGCTGGCCATGTCCTCTTTATGGGGTGGCGTCCACAGCTTCAGCACAGTTGGATATTTGGGTTTGTTTGTTTCCCATTTCATGCCCTCAACACATCTGTCAAACTGCCGCTGAGTTGGTTGGCGATGTCTGAATTTGGCTGGAAGAGAAACAGAACTTCAGTCATAAAACTTGTGTAGGTGCCATTTATCAGTGTGATAGTCAATGTTGGAGTAGGCAGGAGTACATACACAGCAAATACTCTGCTCTGTGGTCCCTCTGAACTTTGTGCCACTTGTCGGTGAGTGACCGATCCTCTGCTGGAAAACCTGCTTCCTTCCTCTTTTTAGCAGGTGGTGCTGATCCATCCAGAGTGACCGGAAAGTTCTCCAAAAAAGTAGAAAATTGCCTTTTTGGCAGGACCTTTTCAGGCAGATTTCCCCTTCCATTTGAATCGTCTGGAGACAGGCTGTAAAACACAGTAGAATGAGGGATTAATATTTAATATCAGCATAACTTTCTACACGACTATCAGATGCACTAGTGATGTGCATGTGTTCATGAGAATCAAAACACCTACTCATTCAGGACCATCATCAGTTCAGCCGTCTCCGCGATTTGTTCTAGCAGCATCATTTGGTAATGGGCCTTGGCTACTTGGGTGGTGTGTGCCATGTATCGGGCAACTTTTTCCTTCTGGGCGGGAGTGAAGTTTTTGGCCACATGTGTCTCTGCGGCCCTTCGGACTTCTTGGCTGGTCGAACGGTCAACTTTGTACCTGGTACCAACAGAGGTTCCAGCAGAGGTACCAGCAGAGGTTCTAGCAGAGGTTTTAGCAGAGGTTCTAGCAGAGGTTCTTGCAGAGGTTGTAGCAGAGGTTCCAGCAGAGGTGGATTCACCTGCAGAGGCTGCCATGTCATGCTCGTGGGGCTGGTTAGCGACAAAACACCCCCTCTGCAGCAGCTCCCTCATCATGCGGTAACAGCTGGCTTTGTCAGGGATGACCTCACTGAGTTCTTTGTAGTCCCACATCCTCCCTACTTTGGCCCAATCCTTAAAGGATTTCTTGGCTTCCTTCACCGCAGCGGCTCTCTCCTCTGGATCGCTCTGTTTCATACACACCCGAGCCAGGTGTACTGGTAGCGTTTCCTGAGGCTTGAAGCACTTCAGACAGTGCACAATGTTGCGCTCAGGAGTCCTGAGGATAATGACAAAAACACAGTAATTAAATTCTCATTCAATTTGGTGCATAAAAGGTAGAAATTCAGCCAAATTGTCTGGGGGTGGGGGGCAGTCAAATAAGAGAAATTTCACCAAACAAATGGAAAACAGTGGTACAGGTTTCAAGCCTCCAGTAAAAGACACAAGGGATAAGGAATGACAAAGTCTTACCTCTTCTCATTCTGGTCAGCCATTGTATCTGCAGCAAAAAGCAGCAAAAACAGACAACAAGCAAAAAAAAGAAAACAACAAGTAAGAAAACAACAAGCCAAAAAAAAAAAAAAAAACAACAAGAATCAAAATCACAGCAAGTACAGTTGTGAATATTGTGTCTGGTAAGAAACACAATGTGGAGCAGTGGATTTACCTCCTGCCTTTATACCTGACTGTGGGCGGGACAGTGGGCCTAGCCCACCTGTGTGAAGGAGCCAATCAGATAAGTGTGGGTGTGTCTGTGAGGGAAAGTGATGGTGGGGGAAGTACCTCAAACACAGTACCTAATTTTTAAAGATTTATCTACTACAAAAAAAAAAAAAAAAAAAAAAACATGATTAGAAAATTACAGGATTTAAAAATAAATAATAATAATTATAAAATTTTAAAAAAGAATAATCTGAGAAACATCTTAAAAAATCCCAAACTCTGTCTTTGGTGAAAGTCAGTTTTCACCCATCAACAAAAAGGCCAATTTTAATCAAACAAATGTAGAATTTTGTGACAAATTCTACCTGAAACCACTGCTTGTTACCTTCTGTATTTTAATGTGCTAGATGTTGAGATTGTATTTAATCATGCAAAGTAGATGAGTGATCATTGAGTCCCTTTATTTCAGTAAAAATATTTACTTCAGACTGTACAAATATTCCATTCCAAATAAAATTCCTGCAGTGAGTATGTCACATCAGTTTATGTAGAGAACTTAATCTGAGAAACAGCTTAAAACATCCCACACACTGTCTCTGTTTTGGGGAAAGTCTGCACCCATATTACCACAGTTGGTGAAAAAGATGAAAACCTCCACATTTGGCCACGTATCACAAAGTCATCTTTTTAACAGCACAAGTTATACAAGCCACATGTTTAAAGAGATTTGGATGACATTTTTAAACATTCCAACTTTAAACTTTAAAGATTAGACTAAAACCAAACAGACTTAGTCTCATGGAAGGTGTTCAAACACCTTGAGGTTAAAGCCAGGTGTGCTGAAATCTTAATGGGCCCATCAATATGTAAATACAGTAGAGGGGGGATGTGGGGTGCCTGCTAATGGATCTAATCAAGGACAAAGAGACCATGAATATGGAAAAGCAGAAGAGGGGAAGTGCAAATTGTCTGAAACATTGCAATTTCAGTCAGCCAATCTGAACAAAATCTTTGCTTCATCCCTGCTGCTTCAATCACAGAGGTGTATTTTTAAGTTTGTAGAATGTTGGAACAAATTCTATCTGAAAACACTACTTGTGACCTTCTGTCTGTCCTTTACTGTTAAATATCAGGTCCAACATATGGCCAATTACAGACATTCCCAATGGCCTCCAGGATGGTGATATCTGGAGGCTATTCACCAAATGTGCTGCGTGAGACTCAGACTTTCACAAAAAGTGTGTGACAGAAGGAAAAGCTTGTCATTGTTGTAAAGGGGAGATTTTAAGCTTTCATTTGCTGAATGTCAAGTGTGATGTACACACACACACACACACACACACACACATATATGTTTATCTTACCAACATGGGACTATCAGCCCAGACTGACCAACAGGGGACCTCTATTTCTGGTCATTTTAATAAAACAAAAATAGAACAGAAAATTTTCTTTTAAGGTCTTTTACCATAATATTACTTCAAATGTGACTTTTACATTTATTTAAAGAAATTACCAAGAGGGGACCTGGATCCTTGAATGAGGTATACCTATCTAACAGGGGACCTCCATATAAGGCAGTGGAGCTGTCTGTACCCATTCACACTCCTAATGAGAGCTCGTTTACCACAAAGACTTTCTTGGTTTCTTTCAAAAATGGGTGATTTAACTTAAATGTGATCATTATTTAAACATTTCTCTGTTAGAAAAATCTTACAAAAATAACCAGCAAGGGAGCAAGGGAGTAATAAGTACTTAAAAAGAAAGAAAGAAAGAAAGAAAGAAAGAAAGAAAGAAAGAAAGAAAGAAAGAAAAACAACCAGGATGAAATTAGATTAAAATTTTAATTATTTCATTTTTGACTAATTGCTAAAAAAAACAATTTATTATCAGACTTTGACTAGACTTCTAAAACTGTGATGACAGAAGTTCCCTGTTGGCTGGTAAATACTGACAGGAGTCCCCTCTTAGATAGCATGCAGCGACCTTCACACTCCAGCATGGAGGAAAAGAAAAAATAAGCAAAATGAATAAGTAAAATTACAATCTTAACTAGATAATTGTTGTTCAAATATGATTTGTTATGTTTTTTGAGGCATATTACAGAAAAAAAGGTACTTCTACTGTTTGGAATGACAGAGGTCCCCTGTTGGCTGGGAAACACTGACAGGAGTTCCCTCTTGGATAGCATGGAGCGACAGCCACACTCCAACATGAGTTAGTAAAAAATAAATGAGTAACATGGGTAATTCTTAAGACAAAGTAATCTAAACTAAATATAATCCAATCTGTGGTGTTATTTTTCAGCAAAGTTGCACCAGTAATGTTGTTGTTGTTGCTTTTTTGAGATGTGGGATGTACTGTGAAAACCACCTATCATGACTTACAGTATGTAAGTATAAAGAAACTAAAATCCTTTAGTACCTAATTTGGATATCGATTTTAAGGGTTTGACAGAGAACAACAATTTTACACGGAATGAGAAGGGTTGCCTGTTAGGGAAATAAACTGTTTGGCCCTTTAACTTACAACCTAATAGAGACACACAATACATAAACACTATTTTGCCATGGAGCTTTTAGAGGATATGCCATTGTTTGAAAATAGAAATACAGGTAAATCTGTTTTTGCATATGATAATCACAGTTTTCTCAATTTGAATAAACTGTGATTGGGTTTAAGTCAGAACTCAGGATTTCCAACTTCCAGTAAATTTCCAGTAAATAATTACTGAGTCCCCTCTTTGCCTGAACAAAATGTTGAATGGTATGGAGCGACGCTCACACTCCTGCATGTATGTAGTTAGGACAGAAAAAGATGTGATCCTTGGCAGTAAGCTGTCACAAAGTTGAACAGAAAGGTAATAGAGGATTTTAAAGATTTTACCAGAGCCTCCAGTATCAGTAACACAGAGCTCCAATATTTTCATTTCTATCAGCTCCTCAGATTAAAACTCTAAGCAAGTGGTACATTTGTTATAAAATCAGAGTATGCATGATATTACATTATCTGCTACTTCAAAGTCAAACATTTTAGTGTAATAAATGCAGTAGTATTTAACAACAGTTAAGTATTCAGTACTGATACATTTTCAAATCATAAACATTAAACTAATATTGTCATGCCTGCCTACTAGGGAAATAAACTGTTTGGGCCTTTAACTTACTACCTAATACAGACACAGAATACATAAACACTGCAACACTGCTAAGAGAAGCAAGATTAGTGGGTTAACAGCTGTCACCCAGTTTTAACCTGCTGTTCAGTTTTAACCTGAGTAGATCACTGTGGTACCTTGTGCTGTATGGCCTCGTCTGGAGCAGGTTAACTTCAGAATATTATATTATCAAAACATGTCAGTAACCCTTACTGACTACTAGACTAAAGTACTAGGCTATAAGGGACCATACCCACACTTATTTTGAGCCTCAGTCTTATTTTTAATGTTTGGATTTTTAAAAAATATCTATCTATCTATCGATATATATATATATAAACATTTTAGTTAAATAAAAATAAAAACCTACCTTTAAATTAAGAAAACTGAAATAATATTGTCTGCTTACAAAATAAACAGAACGAAACAAATGAACGAACAAACCAAAAAAGAAAAAAAGAAAATGTCTTTAGTTCTATATTTTGCCAATTTGGTCAAATTTGTCCACACAAAAACCACGAGGAGGAATTGGTATTCATGTTTATTGAGACTAGGATATCAACATGACTGTGAGTCAGTTGCCTTCACAAAGTGTTATTTGTACTGTAATACCTATTCTAAACTTCCTCAATCTTGCCCCTGACAAATACCCCTATATTACAGTATAATACAAAGTAAATAAATAAAACTAATACTGAAACTACTAAAAAGTAAATTGAAACTTAAGGGCTTTAGAGCTTGAAATATTGAGGAGGCGGGGACAATCCAAGGGGACATAAAAGTAAAGATCAGTGAGCACGTTTACATGCACACCTTATTCCTGTATTAACCGGAATATTCGCAATATTCCGGTTGCGCACGTGTCATGTAAACACGCACCGAACCCGATTAAGGTCATATTCCGGTTGGAGAGAATTCCGAATAAGCCCCCTGGAATATTCCAGGAAAGAGCCAGGAGACTGCAGTCCGCCTTCAGGTAAAGAAAGACTTAAATATCACGGAGTATATCGCTTGGAGAAAACATGGAAATAGCGACAGAAGAAGAAGAAAAAGAAGAAGAAGACGAGGAAGAAGACTTCTTCGTCTGTATTTCCGGCAGACCAGACGCCTATACGCGTACTGCTGCCCCCCTGCGGCTGAGTGTCGCATTATGTCAGAGAGTGGAATACACCGAAACACGGGGGCATGCCAAGTCACATGTAAACGGAATATTCCAGTTGCCGCGGCGCAGTTACCTTAGCCGGAATATTGAGCCGAACCGGAATATGGTGTGCATGTAAACGTACTCAGTGATATTGTTTATTGTTTTTGGGGGGTTTTACACACTGAATGTAGCTGTTGACTGACGATCAATATTTGTGGCAGTGGAGATAGCGGAAACCTACAAATAGTTGGGCAGTGTGATTGATAACAAGCTGAAATTTAATTTGAACGCAGAAATTATTTGCAAAAAAGGCCAGCAATGTCTCTACTGCCTCCGCAAGATGGCAAAATTCAATGTAGATAAGACTCTTGTTAGTTCCCGATTCTTTTGTTGAAAGCCCAAGAACAGACCGGAGTCAGTCTTCAATTTTCTGATGCGATATTTATTATGGTCACATATAAAGCAAGGCAGCGCTGGTCTCAGTGTGACAGAGCTCCCGCAGGATGTCAGTCAGAATGAGCCCCGATATCAGGAAATTATACACATTTATGTTCTTGGGCTGGGCCTGCCCTGTACAGAGGTTGGACTTAAACGCAACCGAGAATAATTGGCCCGTTACCCGGACATGGACAGGCCAACCACTGTCCATGCCTTGTTTCTGGAATGTGTGATGCTATGTGTGTGAATGTTGACCGGGCATGTATCTAATGCATCAGACCTAAATAACAAGATAGAGAAAATATGTCTGGCTTTTGCTTTGTCTGTCCTCTGCTTAGCAGCCAAGCTGCCCTGAACTATGTAATACATTGGATAATGCATGAAACATTGAACTATACGGCCAATTGTAACACTCTGATGCGTATATTTTATAAATTCTATATCAAGTCTATCATGACATTCTCTATGATCTGCTCGTATGGCAATCTTAGTGTTGATGACAAAACTGCACTTTCCAAAATCGTGAACAGTAGCGGTTTTAGGTACGGGCGAAGCGGGCAGCCGCCTGGGGCGGCATATTTTCATGTCACGTGGGGGGCGGCATGAGCGCAAAAAAAAAAAAAATGCCCTGAAAAAACGCCCTCGTCTAATATTGGGGTCTAAGCAAATACACATGTATTGTTGCATATGTAAACCAGTAGGTAGGCTCGCCTGATGCCGCAATTACCGGCGAATGGACGCATTGCGCAGTCAATAATAAACCATGTTGTCTGTGTCACTGTACGTTGTGCTGCTGCAGCCGTGTATGAACAAAAGTTGATTTATAATGAGAGGATGGCAGTATGTGTGTGCTGCTCACCTGTCAGATCCGGCAGACCTGACCGGGTGGGCGCGGCACCTGTAAGCATCAAGCCGGTGCCACGGCCGGCCCGCCTGATGCCGACCGGTGGCTTTTTTTTATGCAAACAAGATTTTGTCCATATAAAAAGTATTTTTCCAAAAAAGGTATTTGTGCAGGTGTTGGCGCCCCTGCTCTGGGAGGGGCGCGTGTAGCCGCCAGAGGGGCACCGGTAGCGGCTGTTATTGCTTGGAAGTTCTCGGTGCATGCGTGTGCGCACGCGCGCGCGCGGCTAGAACAGAAGGGCGCAAGGCAGTCATTTCGCCCAGGGCGGCAACATGGGCAGAACCGCCACTGATCGTGAAAGCCAGTGGCAAAATCATAGGTGCTCCGCAAAGCAGCTGATCCGACCTGTACAACAGACACATTTTGAAAAAAGCTAACTCCATAGTACACACCCCTTCCATTCTGAGTTTCAGTTACTGCCTTCTGGTTCACATTTTAGGTTTCCCTCAGCGAGGAGCAACAGATAAAAGTACTCATTTGTCCCCAGTGCTATCTCTCTCCTTAACTCAGGCCAGGGGAAGTGATAGGTGGGCAGTTGGGCTCATGGTAGTGATGTTGTTGCTTTTTTATGCTGTTTTATGGTGGCAGTGCTCTTCTGTGAACCCGTGAAGTGAAATTTTACTGATTGTGATGTTTTTAGTGGTGTATTTTTTTTATCCTAGTGGAGAAAAAAAATTACTTAATTTATTTCTTTATTTATTTATTAGTTATTGTTACCTCGGGATTTTCATTTGTTGACAAGGCGCTGTTTATTAAAAGACACAATTTTTGTTGCCAAGCTTCGTGTCTATATAAAGCCAGCACATTTGAAAGTTCTTCAGACACAAAAATGGCTAAAACAAGGAACCTAACGCAGGAAACACGGCTGAAGATAAAGATTCTCAGCCAGGAAGGGCACAGCTGCCGCCAGATAGCCAGGAAGTGCAGATGCAGTCCTTCAGCAGTTGGATCCACTCTGCAGAAATACAGATGAACCAACAGCTTGGAAGACGAAACAACATCTGGGCGTCCAAGGGTTTCTTCAGCAAGAAATGACACATCCTGATCCGCATGTGCAGGCAAAAACGCTGAATGACATCACAGGAGCTTCAGCAGCAGTGGTCAAACCAAACTGGTGTCCAGTGTTCCACCCGCACTGCACGTGGCCGACTTTTAGATCATGGCTTAAGGTCCTACAAGGCTATCAAGAAGCCCCTGATCAATGAGAGACAGAGGCTAGCCTGGCATCGTTGGGCCCAGGCACACAAGAACTGGACAGCCAGGAACTGGAAGAAGATTCTGTGGTCAGAAGAATTTGTCAAGAATTTAGTTTGGTTAGTTTTTCTTGTAAACAATAAACAAAAAAAATATAATTTGTATTTGTTTGTATCTGTCTAATGCAGCCACACCTTTTGAAACACCAAAAAGATTTTTCCACAAATATTTCATGATAATATTTGAGATTGTGTAAAATTTTAAGGGTGTCCGAAAACTTTTTTCCACCACTGTATGTCTGTCACTATTATTCAAAACAAACAAGAAGGCTTTTTTGTTTGTTTGTTTGTTTTATTTTTTCATATGCAAGCCATTGTTCACAATATCTCTGCCTCTAGAAAACAGCATATATCTTGTTTGCACTTTTTTACTTACACAGTTTTTAGTTTCAAATTTCTGCCCCCAACCACTAACAACTCCAATGGCCCCTCCCCCTCATTACAGCCCCCATTCTCCAGTGAGACTCATTTTCACACTTCCTCTGGCTCTCAGACAAACCCTCTCCAACCTGATGACTTCAGCCCTCCCCCGCCCCTACCTGTAACCTGTACGGCAGGGTTTGTGAACCTTTACAACCTGAGGGCTGCTTTCTGTCCTCAGACATAACCCACCGCCTTTAAGATGACCTTTAAGTACAACTGGGTTACTATAGGTTTTAGTTTGTGTTGTAAAATGTTCCAAGTGTTTGCAGCATGGACACGAAAAGCAGTTTTCTAAAATTGAGTGTTTACATTTAGAACTTCAAGCATTACCCAGTTACTAGCAACACATGTAAGTTGTCATTAAGGGCTTTAATAAATAAATAGAAACCAATGTTTGCCACGTCTTACTGTTAGAAATGGCCTCCCAAGCTTTTCATTCAAGATGTTTGTTCATTTGTTCATTTGTTCATTTGAGAGTAAAATAACTGTCACTGGTGGTATATCTTAGGACAGAGTGATACTGAATCTAGTTAGGTATGTCTATTTCACTATTATTCAAAACAGACAGGAAGGCTTTTTTGTTTTTTGTTTTTTTTAATATGCAAGCCATTGTCCACAATATCTCTGCCTCTAGAAAACAGCATATATCTTGTTTGCATTTTTTAGTTGTACAATTTTTAGTTTCAAATAAAAATAGGCATCCTGCAATTTGTCAAAAGCTTGTTGTAGGCCTTCAGTGGCTGAATGTACAGTATTAGCAAAGCAGTGCAAGCCAGGGCCCAATCTTTAACCTTGTGGAACCCCCTTTGACAGTGTTAAAAATACAGAACAATCATTTCCTAAAGTTACACTTTGCTGTCTATGAGAAAGATCATCCCGAAAAATTTTTCGGACTTATAATCAAAAGCAATATCACATAGCCTCTTTAGGACAGGGCAGCACAATATTTCCCTTTGTCAGCAGCTGATGCGGTAGCATTTATAACCAAAGTGGTAGCAAAGACAGTGCTATGTTTAGTTCTGAAATCAGACTGGTGTGGGCTTAAACCCAGACTTTCTTGAGAGGAATGATTTGAGTTGATTATTAATGTATATAGCCACATCACCCCCTCGTCCGACTCTTTCTGTTCTGTACAAGTTATAGTTATGTAAAGAAACTTCAGAAATATGTATGCTCTGTTTAAGACAAGTTTCTGTCAGAATATGGTGATAGATTGCTGCAGTTATGTCTATTTTTTATAATTATTAGAATAGGGTTTGCTGGTGTTCGATTTTTATGACAGGGCAAATTATGAATAGAATATGGATTCACTGACAAATAGATAGTGGTGTCAGATAGTGTTGATTAATATGTTCTTTAAAAAAAGAATGACAAGATGGCCCCTGCCCATCAGGCCCTTGACTCATCTGTTTTCTGCCCCCAACCACTAACAACTCCAATGCTCCCCTCCCCCTCATTACAGCCCCCATTCTCCAGTGAGGCTCATTTTCAAACTTCCTCTGGCTCTCAAAAAAACCCTCTCCAACCTGACAACTTCAGCCCTCCCCCGCCCCTACCTGTAACCTGTACGGCAGGGTTTGTGAACCTTTACAACCTGAGGGCTGCTTTCTGTCCTCAGACATAACCCATCGCCTTTAAGTTGACCTTTAAGTACAATTGGGTTACTATAGGTTTTCGTTTGTGTTGTAAAATGTTCCAAGTGTGTGCAGCATGGACACAAAAAGCAGTTTTCCAAAATGTTGTGTTTACATTCAGAACTTCAAGCATTACCCAGTTACTAGCAACACATGTAAGTTGCCATTAAGGGCTTTAATAAATAAATAGAAACCAATGTTTGCCACGTCTTACTGTTAGAAATGGCCTCCCAAGGTTAATATGTTCTTTTAAAAAAAAATGAAGATGGCCCCTGCCCATCAGCCCCTTGACTCATCTGTTTTCTAACCCCAACCACTAACAACTCCAATGCTCCCATCCCCCTCATTACAGCTCCTATTCTGGCTCCTAAACAAATCTTCTCCAACCTGACGACTTCACCCCTCCCCATCCCCTAACCCTACAGAACTTATGTCTAGTTTAGACTTCCTGAGACATGGGTAAGAAAGTGCCCAATCCACAACAATAGCTTTATGCATCATGTCTGACATGTTCTGATGCACTATTCCAAGAAAATTCACTTTCCAAAACCCCCAAGCCAATGGATCAAATAGCCCATGGTGGTACCCCTCAACAAGAAGTTTCAATCAAAGTGAAAATGTCCTCAAACACTGCACATCAGCAAATATATGACAAGAAGAATTACTGCCTCTACTGCGAGAAGCCTTTTGTGAAAATTATGAGACACCGCAAGCAAAAGCATTCTAACATAGCTGAAGTGGCTCAGGCACTTGCACACAAACAAGGATCAGCCATGCGCAATCTTTTTTTGTGCAAAGTAAGGAACAAGGGAAATTACTACCATAATTGTTCAGTACTGTCCTCTGGGAAAGGACAAATCATCCCCAAAAGGCAAGCAACCTACCCGTCAACAGCAACAGACTATCTGCCTTGCAAATTTTGCTTTGCCGTGTACATTAAAACAGACCGCTGGAGATATCATAAGCGCTGCAAGCTGCAGGTAAAAGAGGCTGGGCCACTGAAAAGGAAAATTCAGGCCAGACCCTCTCTCTCTCTCACCCCAACCAGTCAAGGCAGATGGCTGCCCACCCAGAGCCTGGTTCTGCTTGAGTTTTCTTGTTAAAATGGAGTTTTTCTTCGCCACTGTCACCAAGTGCTTGCTCATGGGGGAATGCTGGGTCCCTGTAAATAACATTGTAAAATTATTAATGCTGGGTGCTCGCATTATGGAGCATCGGTGTAAGGGTCACAACGTTGGTAGTTCATGTAAACGGAGCATCAAGGCTGGGGTTGTGCGAAGCTTACAGGGGTTGTGTGAAAATTGTAACTATGCGGACCCCACGTAGCCCCCAGCTCAGGCCCCCCACTGACAACAAGAGCTGTGATTGGTCCGCCAAACTACATCATTTCCAGAGTCACGTCCTGTTGTTGTGCCGGCAGTGTCATTTTTAAAAGAACTGCTGCTGTGATCGCAGAAGAAGTCTTCTTCTTCTTCTTCTTCTTCTTCTTCTTCTGTTGCTATTTCTGCTTTTTCTCCATTCGATATACTCCATGATATTTAAGTCTTTCATTAGCTGAAGGCAGACTGCAGACTCCTGGCTCTTGCTGCAGTTCACCATGTCATTTTCCCCGCTTACAATAACCATAGCAACAAAGACAACCCAGGTCGTCATTGTGAATCGAGCATGCTCAGATGTAACTGAATATTCCGGTACAGGGCATTTTCAGATTAAGGTGTTTACATGGCACAATATTCCAGTTGGAACAGGCACATGCCAGGGGTCTTATTCGAATAATACAGGAGTATGGTGTGCATGGACACGTATTCAGTGTAAGGGTCGCAGCAGTGGCTGTTCATGTAAGGGCACATCACTGTGTCATAACATTGAAACACTTTTTGATAACTTGATTATAATTTGCTGGAGCCAGTAATATATTTATTAGTTTAACATGTTTGTTATTTTTTTGTACTGCTTTCTATATGTTAACAATATAGCTATACAAAACAAAGCTCTTATCCTGTGCATAAAGATAAAAATATTAATTAATTAATTCCTGTCTCCATGTCTTTGGCTGGACTTGATTTTTTCCTGTAATGTGCATCAAAAAACATAACAAATCATATTTGAACAACAATTATCTAGTTAAGATTGTAATTTTCTTACTCATTTTGCTTATTTTTTCTTTTCATCCATGCTAGAGTGTGAATATTTGTAGGTTTCCACTATCTCCACTGCCACTAATATTGTTCGTCAGTCAACAGCTACATTCAGTGTGTAAATCCCCCCAAAAACAATAAACAGTCCCCCAAAACAGAACAATAAACAGGACAGACATGGCTTGCTGCTGGTCGCTGCACGAGCATGCGCCCATTTAAAACCATGATTACAAACTACTCCACTCCCAAATGCAGCTGATTTTAAATGTGTTCTGTTATTTGTTTGTTTGGTTTCTCAACAGTTATTTAGTGTGCGTGTGTGTGTTTAATATCACTGATCTTTACTTTTATGTCCCCTTGGATTGTCCCCGCCTCCTCAATATTTCAAGCTCTAAAAGCCCTTAAGTTTCAATTTACTTTTTAGTAGTTTCAGTATTAGTTTTATTTATTTACTTTGTATTATACTGTAATATAGGGGTATTTGTCAGGGGCAAGATTGAGGAAGTTTAGAATAGGTATTACAGTACAAATAACACTTTGTGAAGGCAACTGACTCACAGTCATGTTGACATCCTAGTCTCAATAAACATGAATACCAATTCCTCCTCGTGGTTTTTGTGTGGACAAACTTGACCAAATTGGCAAAATATAGAACTAAAGACATTTTCTTTTTTTGTTTTTTGGTTTGTTCGTTCATTTGTTTGGTTCAGTTTATTTTGTAAGCACACAATATTATTTCAGTTTTCTTAATTTAAAGGTAGGTTTTTATTTTGTATTGTGTGTCTGTATTAGGTAGTAAGTTAAAGGGCCAAACAGTTTATTTCCCTAACAGGCAGGCATGACAATATCAGTTTAATGTTTATGGTTTGAAAATGTATCAGTACTGAATACTTAACTGTTGTTAAACACTACTGAATTTATTACACTAAAATGTTTGACTTTGACTCTGACTTTTTTTTTAACATATGCAAAAACACTTGTATTTCTATTTGCAAACAATGGCATATCTTGTATTTCTATTTGCAAACAATGGCATATCCTCTAAAAGCTCTGTGGCAAAATATTTATCACCCTCTGTAGAGCAGGGAAAACTATCTTTAGAAAACCAAAAACATATCAAACAGTAACAATGCTGTTTTTTGTTCAACTTTGTGACCTTTGTGATCTTTTTCTGTCCTAATTACATACATGCAGGAGAGTGGCAAAATAGTGTTTATGTATTGTGTGTCTCTATTAGGTAGTAAGTTAAAGGGCAAAACAGTTTATTTCCCTAACAGGCAACCCTTCTCATTCCGTGTAAAATTGTTGTTCTCTGTCAAACCCTTAATATCGATATCCAAATTAGATACTAAAGGATTTTAGTTTCTTTATACTTACATACTGTAAGTCATGATAGGTGGTTTTCACAATACATCCCACATTTCAAAAAAGCAACATTGACAAGATTACTGGTGTAACTTTGCTAAAAAATAACACCACAGATTGAATTATATTTAGTTTAGATTATTTTGTCTTAAGAATTACCCATGTTACTTATTTATTTTTTACTAACTCATGTTGGAGTGTGGCTGTCGCTCCATGCTATCCAAGAGGGAACTCCTGTCAGTGTTTCCCAGCCAACAGGGGACCTCTGTCATTCCAAACAGTAGAAGTACCTTTTTTTCTGTAATATGCCTCAAAAAACATAACAAATCATATTTGAACAACAATTATCTAGTTAAGATTGTAATTTTACTTATTCATTTTGCTTATTATTTCTTTTCCTCCATGCTGGAGTGTGAAGGTCGCTGCATGCTATCTAAGAGGGGACTCCTGTCAGTATTTACAAGCCAACAGGGAACTTCTGTCATCACAGTTTTAGAAGTCTAGTCAAAGTCTGATAATAAACTGTTTTTTTAGCAATTAGTCAAAAATGAAATAATTAAAATTTTAATCTAATTTCATCCTGGTTGTTTTTCTTTCTTTCTTTCTTTCTTTCTTTCTTTCTTTTTAAGTACTTATTACTCCCTTGCTCCCTTGCTGGTTATTTTTGTAAGATTTTTCTAACAGAGAAATGTTTAAATAATGATCACATTTAAGTTAAATCACCCATTCTTGAAAGAAACCAAGAAAGTCTTTGTGGTAAACGAGCTCTCATTAGGAGTGTGAATGGGTACAGACAGCTCCACTGCCTTATATGGAGGTCCCCTGTTAGATAGGTATACCTCACTCAAGGATTCAGGTCCCCTCTTGGCAATTTCTTTAAAAAAATTTAACAGTCACATTTGAAGTAATATTATGGTAAAAGACCTTAAAAGAAAATTTTCTGTTCTTTTTTTGTTTTATTAAAATGAACAGAAATAGAGGTCCCCTGTTGGTCAGTCTGGGCTGATAGTCCCATGTTGGTAAGATAAACGTGTATGTGTGTGTGTGTGTGTGTGTGTGTGTGTGTGTGTGTGTGTGTGTACATCACACTTGACATTCAGCAAATGAAAGCTTAAAATCTCCCCTTGACAGCAATGACAAGCTTTTCCTTCTGTCACACACTTTTTGTGAAAGTCTGAGTCTCATTTGGTGAATAGCCTCCAGATATCACCATCCTGGAGGCCATTGGGAATGTGTGTAATTGGCCATATGTTGGACCTGATATTTAACAGTAAAGGACAGACAGAAGGTCACAAGTAGTGTTTTCAGATAGAATTTGTTCCAACATTCTACAAACTTAAAAATACACCTCTGTGATTGAAGCAGCAGGAATGAAGCAAAGATTTTGTTCAGATTGGCTGACTGAAATTGCAATGTTTCAGACAATTTGCACTTCCCCTCTTCTGCTTTTCCATATTCATGGTCTCTTTGTCCTTGATTAGATCCATTAGCAGCCACCCCACATCCCCCCTCTACTGTATTTACATATTGATGGGCCCATGAAGATTTCAGCACACCTGGCTTTAACCTCAAGGTGTTTGAACACCTTCCATGAGACTAAGTCTGTTTGGTTTTTGTCTAATTTTTAACGTTTAAACCTGAAATGTTTAAAATCAGAGCAGCAGAGAGTTTTTTGTGGTTTCATGTGCCACCTAGTGGTCAGTATCTAGATAGCACATTGACTGGTCATATCCTGATTTCTGGAGGCAAAATATTCTCACCCAAGGGTTTTCATTAGTAATGGGGACTTTGTCAGGCCAGACATAACTTATTACTTTGATTTAAAGGGAGTCAGTGAGCTCCATGTACTTTTTCTCTGTGATTAAACACAAGTTCAGTGCAATGACTCTCTGCACATGTAGCATAGTAAAATACAAACAAAAGGTCACAAGGTCACTGTAACGTCTGTGTGCATTGAGTAGAAAAGGGACTTTACATTTGAGGAGGTTTCCCCTCTTTATGTGTACACTTGTATAAACAGATTGTGAATTGTGTCATGTCACAGACATTGTAAAAACTGTATGATTTGTGATTTTCTGTACTGCAGACAATGAAGTCATTGTGCTGTAACTTGAACCTGTGTGCACAGTAAAGCTGTCAATTACATGTAGAACATGTCAGCAGGACAGAGCAGCTCTCTGTCAGACTCTGGCTGCCTCTCTGAAGACATCTGACTGACATGCTGAGGATTTGCCCCCAACCCCAGCAGAGAGTTTTAGAGGTTCCAGGCCCCACCTGGTGGCCAGTGTCTAGATTGCACACAGGCTGTAACAGCAGGGAAACACTGACTGCATTTATTGTATTTGTGGAAGCCATAACAGTCTCATTGACAGAGACTTTGTTTTGTTTTTTAACCTTTTCAAAACAATAAGATTCACAGTCACACATCAGAGTCAGGCATCACATTTGGTGACTATGTCGTTGTGATGAGAAGAAAAATGCACAAGTTCATGTGACCTTTGTCGTATTTTGAAGACTGAATGGTCCAAAATTATAAATGCGCACAAGGAATTGTTTAACTCCCTGCAGGCACACAAGATCCACAGTCAGGCATCACATTTGGTGACTCTGCTGTTACCATGAGAAAATGCACCAGTCAGTGTGATTTTTGTCATATTTTGAAGACTGAACAGTCAAAAATATTTCCTGCGCCCAAGTTATTGTTGAAATCCCTGCAGGCACATCATATTCACAGCTGCACATCACATTTGGTGAAGGGAAAGAGGTGTGAGAAAATAAAGTCAAACAGTTCATGTGACTTTTGTCATATTTCTAGGATTGGATGCTCATGCATCAACGTATTCTCATGAAACGATTTGTATGATATCATGCAAAAAAATTATGCACAAATGTTCGTGCATATTCCTACGGATTTCCAGCAGCACGAGCGATCAGCACGCATGCGCGAGCCCTGAAGCAAGAGCCTTAAGAAAATATTATTCTCAGTGGAAAATGCAATATTTTAAGATAGCTTATGCATTCAAATGCGTTTTGATAACATTTCTAGCGGGAAATGTGCATTTAGTTATTTAGTTATTTTAGATATTACGAAGATTCTTTCAGGTTTCTATCGTTGCTATGGCTGTTGCTATTGACGCTGCTACCACTATCGCTGATGTAGCTTCCGCTTGGAAGTATTTTCCTCACTGTCACGGTGGAAATCTGGGGAGGGAGGCGTGGGGTTAACCTGCTCTCACAGAAATCCGTGAAATGAGCATGACCTCCTAATAACGCATTGCGTGCTCCTTGCACGTAACCTGTTTTAATCATAGATTTCTATGGTTTTAATTCCGTGTGGTCACCACACAAACAGTGTCCACTGAAAGTCAGAGAGGATCCATGACGTCACGCTGTGGGTGGTGGCCCATAGATCCTGGAAGTGCAAATTTAATCGATATTCCGGAAAAAGGTCTGATTATTAGCCATAACGTTGTAACCATCCAAGGCAGACTTACCACGAGCTATGAGGTTGTGTAACGATGGCATGTGCTTCTGCCGAGTCCACAAGTCCCGTATAATATCAACTTTATTTTAAGAAAACACGTTTTATTTGCGATGTCATATCACGGAGAAGCACTACATTACCCATAATCCTAGTGTTTATCAGCGACGTGTCTGATTTGACTTTCATCAATAAAGTCAATAAAGTGTAATAAAGTTTGAAAATTGAGTCAACTCTCCCAGGTGAAGTTTGGGCCCAGAAAGTCAGAAATAAACAAGCCTGGTGTTTCTGGAAAGGTCAGAATTCAACCTTTACATTGAGCCAAGGCTCCCTGACATGAGACCTTGCTGGCATTTAATATCAAGTCAAACATATGGCCAATTAGAGACGTCTCTGTATGTACTCCAGTCTGGCAAATGTTGACCACACTAGCTGCTGGACAGCGAGCTCCCAGTTTGTGACAGAAGCAAATGCTTATTATTGCTGTGAAGGTGAGATTTTAAGCTTTCATTTCCTGTATGATAAGTTTAATTTGAAGTAAGGACAGGGAAAGTAACACAGGAAGCATTATCACAATTTTTGCTGCTTGTTGCAACCCTGAATCCAGCTGAAAATTGAGTCAACTCTCCCAGGTGAAGTTCTGGCGCAGAAAGTCCAAAATAAACAAGCTTGGTGTGGTAACACTTTATATTAAGGTCCTTGAAATAAGCATTTGTTAATAGGTAATAAGGCCCTTTTCTTATAATAAGGCCATTTTCTTATAAGTTATTATAAATCTGTTATAGTCTGCTATTAACTATATTATAATGAGACTATTAATACATTATATAGTCTTATAAAGGCATACTAATGTTAATAAGCATCTTATACGCACTTATTAGGGCCTTATTACCTATTAACAAATGCTTATTGCAAGGACCTTAATGTAAAGCATTACCATTTCTTTTCTATAATGTAGGACAATGTCACATTCTGTTCTTGCTGGTTACCAGACTTTATTGAAGCTACTTCTCTTATACTGAGGAAAATATTCAAAGCCAAGACACCACTGTTTTATGGCTGCACCATGACATCAGATAGAAAATATCTAGATGTCTTGTGCATAATGTTATAGACATTTGCCCGTAATTCAGCAGGACATATTTGGTACCTCTGGAAAAAACTGGAATCTCCACTAACATTTAAAGTGAACTACTCTGGATTTGAGTAAAGCTCTGCTGCACAGCGTGAAGCATTTGTAATGGCGAACCCGCTGATGGGACTAGCAAGGTTGAAGAGGTTAAATAAGAGTAAGCGGCCTCTGTTCTCTTCAGTAAGGAGACAGAGAGGCACAGAGACACTTTTCTCCTTCACATGTTTAGACGAGGCAAAGACGCTCCACTCTTTCAGGCCGGCGCCCATCTGTCTCTGTCAGCCTCACCAGCTCCCACTGTCCACACCTGTGGCTGGAACTCACTGACCCGTCCCATGCAACTCTCTGGCCTGTCCAACTCAGCACCCTCTTCATCACCGGCTCACAGAATGGGGAGTGAGGCCGCTGGCTCTGTCACACCTGCGTTTGCTCGAGGGTTACTGACCACCCACAACTCGTGCTGTGGTCCACTCCCAGCCCTTTGGTCCTTTAGAGCAGCAGCTGAAAGTCTGTTTTCACCCATCAACAGAAAGGCCAATTTTAATCAAACAAATGTAGAAGTTTGTGACAAATTCTATCTGAAAACACTACTTGTGACCTTCTGTATTTTAATGTGCTAGATGTTGAGATTGTATTTAATCATGACATTTTTAAACATTAAAAAACTTTAAAAATTAGACTAAAACCAAACAGATTTAGTCTCATGGAAGGTGTTCAAACACCTTGAGGTTAAAGCCAGGTGTGCTGAAATCTTAATGGGCCCATCAATATGTAAATACAGTAGAGGGGGGATGTGGGGTGGCTGCTAATGGATCTAATCAAGGACAAAGAGACCATGAATATGGAAAAGCAGAAGAGGGGAAGTGCAAATTGTCTGAAACATTGCAATTTCAGTCAGCCAATCTGAACAAAATCTTTGCTTCATTCCTGCTGCTTCAATCACAGAGGTGTATTTTTAAGTTTGTAGAATGTTGGAGCAAATTCTATCTGAAAACACTACTTGTGACCTTCTGTCTGTCCTTTACTGTTAAATATCAGGTCCAACATATGGCCAATTACACACATTCCCAATGGCCTCCAGGATGGTGATATCTGGAGGCTATTCACCAAATGTGCTGCGTGAGACTCAGACTTTCACAAAAAGTGTGTGACAGAAGGAAAAGCTTGTCATTCTAAGTGGGAGGGGACACTAGTTTAAAAACTGGCTTGACCACAGAGGAGGTAACATCTCTTAATTCATTCATTCATTCATGCATTTTCCAAGCCACTGCTACTCCTTAGGGTCACAGGTCACGGAGTGCTGGAGCCTACCAGGTAACATCATTTTCAAATTGCTTTTTGGATTGTATTTCTATGAATAACATTTGAGTTATTGAGGATCTCTCTTTTGTAATATTTCATTTATGTTGTTTGTATTTTTTTAAAACTGTTTTTCATCTTTTTGCACATTTTTGTGCCAGTATAACAAATCACACCATCGTCACATTTTCTGACTACGCTTGTGTTTTGGCAATTTTTGAGGAGACTGACACAGAACCCTGCAACACTCTGGCGGCCCCAAGTGGCAGCAAGAGACAACTCTCTGAATGTTTGAGTGTGCAGGACTTCATTAACCAGAAATCCCATAAACTGACGTCTTGTCCTTAATGTCAAGTTGGAAGGTTAAGCCTCTGAAGGTCAGTTCTAATTTCCCTGGACAGAAAGCTCACTCACACAGCTGTCTGAGGAACACCTTTGAGTTTTATTGTTGATTTGACTTTCTTTGTGGGGAGGATTTTGCTAGAGAAACTACAGTGTAAATATAAGATGACACTTTGCAATAGAAACTCACCATCATGGATTCCTGTCAGCAGCTGACTGCCATATTGGTTGTTTTTGTTCCACTTGATCATGGCCATTATGGCTTTTATCATATCACTCTCTATTCTCAGAGACCCAGGATATCAATCGCTCCAGCAGGTCTAGACTAGAGGCGTTGTTTTAAAATCTTGGCATGCACATTTTTCATGTGCCAAAAATTCAGACTTGGTGTGAACAGATCCTTAGGCTTGCATTCAGAAGACACTGAACACAATCAAAGCACAAGACTGCACAAGGAGCCCCAAAGCAGAGGGGGGTTCTACTTCTGAACACGCAAAATGATGAAGGGCACATTGCCTGCTAATGGATGTTACACCAGAAGTGCAATTGTGGTTCCACTGCACAAGGTAGAGCACAAACTGCAGCAATAAACAGCAATTTCAACACCAAATTGGTAAATTAAATAGTCCACTGTAGGCAGATTGACATACATCTCCTTGAATCAGAATGTAAAATATGTAAACACAACGTGGTATCCCCATCATCTCTGATATCTTCTGCCATGCTGACACTTTTCTTTACAAGTCACAGTACACCTTAACTAGCAGTAACACAATGAGCTGCTCCTCCACGAGTCTTTGTTGACAAATTCAACAAACACTAAAAATTCTGCCTGCAGGAATGTCATTGGAATCGCCTCCTAGAGGTCATGGATGTTTGCTTTCTGTTGTGCAGCCGCCTTGGAGAGCGCAGCCATGTCCTTAACAATAGACCTCAAACTGAACGCAACCTTAGTGACATGAAGTGTGTAGGCTGCAAGTATTTTAGCCATTAATACCCATGATCCTGTTCAGACCTGGTGTTTTGTGTCAAGATACATCCATATTGTGACAACTGAGATGGAGTGTAGTTCACACCTGGCATTAAAAATACATCTCCAGGGTCCACCTGTGCTCAGATACCCCATCCCCACCATATATGCAAATACTTACTCCATCACGTCCATTACTACAGCACCTCTATTCATTTCTGTTCCTGCATCCACACTCCAAATCAAAATACAGACGGCCTCCACCACAGACCATGTTTCATGCACTCTTACTTTATTTTTATGGACTATTGTCAGTTGTGTGATATCATGGATATCGCACATACATCCATTAGGTTACACGGGGACACACACGTGCTCACACTACAAAACACATTTGGACAAATATGTCCCAGGCCACCTCCAAATGTGGCTTGAGTGATCGAAGATTGAGAGATCAAATGTTTTGGGTGTGTTAAGACCCGTATTTAGAACTGTCCAGTTCTGATCAAACCACCCAGGATGGATGTTAATGCCAGGTCTGAACAGCCTCTGTGACTCGCAAGCTGATGTGAACAGAACTCTCAGTTAGCAGGCCCACATCATGCCATCTGTCCCATTTGACGTGGCAGTCAAATTAGCACAGGGTGAACTACCACTAAACTGACTGTGTGTTCACTGTTGTGTTTACTTATTCATTTTCAAACATTGTGTGTGTGTGTGTGTGTGTGTGTGTGTGTGTGTGTGTGTATTTACTTGAACTAATGTGATATTTTCACTGAAGGGCTCTTATTGGGAAGACTATATGGGCTCTAGTTTCCCGGCGCAGCGCAGGGTGGTGCAGTGAGGCGCACCCTGCGCAGAGCTAGTTTCGACCAGCACAACGCGAGAGGCGAACGGTTGCCAAGTTTCGCAGACGGATCTGCACCGAGATGGGAGTGGCGGTGCAGCAGGGGGAGGTGTTGACAGATTCAGCTTGGTGCAGTGACAGTTTCATTCCAAAAGGCTTCGCCGAGGTGCACCAAAAGCTCGCCATCTGAAACCACGTCTACTTTCGGCGCAAGGTGCAGCGGGGCCGGCGCAGTGGAAGTTTGGCTGACAGGCGGGCAGTGCGCACACGTCACCAAACCGACTGTCAGACACATTAACAACGCAATAAATACCCACCAAAACCACTATTCAATGCTACTATCTCAGTCAGCACATAAACGTATCTCCATATCGACTGTCCCGTCACATCTGATGTCAGATCAAAGGAGATTGGCACCGTTTGGCAGCGTAATGGAAACCCAACCTGATCACCTGTCAGTCAAACAATGTGTCCCATACAGTGATGTCTTTTTTCCAGTCATGGTGTCTGGCGCTGCCCCTGTTAACTACACAGTTTTTCTTCCATATATATTTAAATATTCCACTCTGGGTTTTTGTTATCCAGTAATCACCGGACTATGACTGCTAAAATCTGCCAAAGTCCGGTAATTTTTAAATGTCCGGTGAAAATATTCACAATTTGAATTTTATTAAAACAGTCAATTTCCACGTAATTTTATTTATAATTAAAAAAAAAAAAATAGACTGCGTGATCCCTGTCTCCGGTGTACCAGAGAGAGAGAAAGAGGGATTTTTTCTGCAGAACCGGATCAAAACAGCAGCGAAGTCGCCTGGGGGAGAACAAGGTCACAAGACTGATGCGCATTGCAAGTTGCGGAGAGACACTTGAGACTTTAGATTTTAATTCAGCTGATGAATTAAGTTTTTATTGCATCTATTTGATTTCAAGTTGGCAGCACGCCGCGTTATTAAAATGATATGAGCCAGTTTTTTAGTTTGCAAATTGTAGTTGCAATTGTTTGCAATTGTATGCAACGTTCATGTTAAAAGAGCACAGGCTTGTGCAATATTTATTTATTTATTTTAGACGTTACGCACGTGAGTCAATTGACAGCACTAATTTAATTTGATACAGCCTGCTTTTCAATAAAAAGATTATGCTATAAATTGACATGCCTTGATATCATTCTTATATAGCCTGCATATAATTTTAAGCTCAGTAAATTAAGATAATATTTGACCGGAATTTCAAACATTTGTCCGGTAAATTGAAAACCTGCCGGTCACGTTGTCCTGTGCCAATTTTTTCTAACGGAAACCCTGATTCCACACATATTGAAAATGTAAAATGCATCAGTTCCTTGTCAGACTCTGGGCGTTTAGAACAGCAAATGTAAAAGCTTTCATGAAGTGGATTTTGTTTTAATCTCTAGTGTGTTGTTGCATCAGTAAGTGATGGAGTCGAAAGTTGCAAAACAAACATGTAGGCTATTTATATGAATATGACGAGGATTATCCTTTGAGGTAAAAACATTCATTAAAAATGGGGGCTTCACAGTTAAATTTATATTTGATCGTAAAAATAAATAACTTTAACAGACGGTGACAGAGCTGGAAAAAAAGAGATGCGAGGCAGGCAGGTAATGGAACGACAGGGGACTCAGGAAGACAAATTTAAGGATAGATGCATGGATGGATGGGTGGTTAGATGGATGGGTGGACAGATGGATGGCAGGTAGCTCCAGCAACATTGCAGCATCCAAGACTGGCCTCAGTGCGTGTGTGATGCGGCTGCTCTCTTTGTCCATGTCAAATGTGTAGACTACCGCTACGCCATTTTAAAGGCGAGGACAGGGGCTCATTTGATTGGTTTAAAGTGAATCGGCTGTGTCAAACCCACACCACGCCTTCTCTCCTCCCTTGCGCCGGTAGGAGGAACGGCGCAGTTGTTGCGCCAAGGCGCACGGTGTGCCAAACTTGCAAAATCCACTTGGACACAACCAGTTGGCGCAGCGCAGCTGCGCTGCGCCCGCGCCTCGCCTGGTCTGCGAAACTAGAGCCCTATGTCTCTAATTGGCCATATGTCTGACCTGATATTAAGTGCTAGCACGGTTGCTGGCAAGGATCATGCTAGCATTAAATATCAGGTACAACATATGGCAAATGACTGACGTGGCGAATGTCCTCCGCTAAGGCAAATGTTGACCACACGAGCTGCTGCACAGTGAGCTCTCAGTCTGGGACAGAAGGAAAAGCTTGTCCTTGCTGCAAAGGGGAGATTTCACCAAAAATTGAAGAAAGCAAGTATGTGGTGCTTGGTGTCACAGTGTTGTGGACTCTTTGGTTGTGCCCCAGTGATCACCGAGGCACGTAAGCCCCCACGCCACGTCAAGGCAGAGTCCATGTGGTTTTTTTTTTTTAACACCACAAACACAAATGCACACAAAAAGGCTTAGGGCCCAGCAAACAGGCCTGCAATGGCCCTTTACAGGCCCACTTTTGGCAGTCTTAAGGTCCCCCAGTGGGCAGCCCGCGCAGGTCCCCTGAGAATTTGCTCATTGGCAAAACGTTGGCCCCTCAGTGCTGGTCCCGCATGGGCAGCCCTCATTAACCCCTAAGGAAGCCTGCACTGGCCCTGTATGGGCCCACTTAGGGCTACAGGGGCACAGCAGGCAGCCTTTACCTAGCCTTCAGGAAGCCCTCACTGCCCTCACTAGGCCCACACTGATTTTGCAGTTAAATTAATCTACAACAATAAATCAGTTCCACACATAAATGTATCTCAGCTTCTAGTGTAGTTTCCTTTGGGAGTTCCATACATCTAAAATGGATGCGATCATTGATATATATGCATTGTCAAAAATGTTCAATAGTCAAAAGGATTCAAATCAATTCATTTGTTAAATACAAACACATTACACTGAATGAAAAATGTTCTCCTCTGCACATTACAGCCTTATTCATTTAAGACATCATCAAGTTCAAGTTCAAGTTTGATTTGTCACATGCCTGATGTACAAGTACAGTAGCAGTGAAATGCAATGGTGACAACTCCAGCACTGTGCAAGTAAAATGGTTAAAAAAGAAATAAAAATAGAAAGAATATATATACACTCCTATATACAATATACAATTACAATTATGAACATAAGTGTGCATTAGTAATAAATAGATGTAAGAAAGGAAATAGAAAATGAATGGATGGATGGGAACGTGAAGGCACTGACCCACATCCATTTGAGCTGCCAATACAATGAAGAGAAACTCACTCCGACGGAGGTTCAGGGTCAGTATGACACCATGAACCAAGTGGCAGAACCTGACGCCCGGTACTGGGATTCAGGAACTGTCCGACTTGATCCGGCCCTTCCCCTCCAGTCTTTGCGTGTTGCTATCTATCAGTAGTGTAGTGTAACAGTTGAAGTTGCAGTCCGTTCGGGAGTGGGGGTGAGAGTGTCAGACAGCAGGGGGTAGTAAGGTGAATATGTAGAGACTTACATACTGTTGGTGACCCCCTAACTCTTCCTACTAAACATGGTCAACGGAACATCAGAGGAACTGCAGTCAAAATTCAGATATGAATGATTCAAATTCAGTTACTAGTGGCACATTTTTCAGCCCAAACTCTGACCTCTGATGCTGAAAATCTATTCTTGTGTGCTGCTAACATGTCCATACTTCTATTGAGGTGATGTGTTGATTGGCAAAGCTCACTCTTCCCCCAAGGTCTCTTGGGTAGTCAGCCGACGATGGTAGCGCTCCATTCGTCCACCCGCTGTCTCTTGAATTCCGTAGCCACACCTTAATCTCATCCTCAACTTCAAAATCCTGAGGACTTGGCTGGAGGGAGCATTTTCTTACAGCCTCTGAAACATAAAAGTAAAGGGGCCTATATAAAATACTGTGTGTAGTGAGCAGTATCTATATGCTATATGCAGGGTTTCCTCTAGGATTTTTGAAACTGTGGGGGAGGGCTTCAGCATCGCTGACCCCCCCCCACCACCACCCCACCCCCCATGAACAATATATTAAATTATTATTATTATTTTCTATTTAAATGTAAATTACTTATCAAACAGACCTAACAATTCAGCTACCAATGAATAAGCAGTAGTATGCATGTGATAACAGAGATTGAAAAATATGCCGAAGTGATACCTCTTCTCTGAATAGACAAGCTAAGCCAGTGTGCTGCTGTAAGCCAGTGAAAATAGAACGGAGTGGGAACTCTTCGCTTTGTGACATCTATGTGAGTGCGCTGCTGTAGCTGGAAAGTTTCTCTGCCTTTTGGACTGGTACGGTTACGGTGCAGTTGTTGTAATGTTTTTTCTTGGTGGTGCAGGTGAAACCAGTGGAGGGGTTGTGCCACCCAGATTTGCTTCCCTCCATGTGATTTTCCCCAGACATACAGTACAGGCCAGAAGTTTGGACACATCATATTCACAGCTGCACATCACCTTTGGTGAAGGGAAAGAGGTGAGAGAAAATGAAGTCAAACAGTTCATGTGACTTTTGTCATATTTGTGGGGTTGGATGCTCATGCATGCCAGAAATATGAAAAGTTGCAGCGGCGCAGGGAGACAAAAGGGCAAAACAGCACAGCCCCACTATGTTCACCGATAGTGATGAAAGGGAAATTATGATTTTGTGAATATTGCGGAGAATGCAGGGTTGAGCAGCAATTGGTGAGCTTAAAACTGTGACAAGTGAGGAGGACGCAGCGCTTTTCGTTGCAGCAGCCACGGAGGGCAGGGCAAGGCCACGCCTCCCCTTCACCAAATGCGGTGCGGGCTGCTAAGAAAGGCATGTTAAAAATGAGTACCATAACGTGAATTTTTGCGACGGCAAAAGGTTGAAAGGTCGGCGACACCAAAAGCTGCGTTTTTTTCCTTTTAACCCTCGCGCCCGGCGGCCGCAGCGCGTCAGGCCGTGGATCCTGCACCGCATGTGGTGAAGGC